>NC_057801.1:798155571-798156817 GCF_018294505.1 Triticum aestivum
CCTAGCGTATTGATTCGAAAGTCCAAAGGCATGGCTAAAGATCAATTGAGATACTCTCAAATCATTGGTTCACTGATGTACCTAGCGAGCGCAACGAGGCCTGACATCGCGTTTGCTGTGAGCAAACTGAGCCGGTTTGTTTCCAAACCGGGTGATGTACATTGGCATGCTGTTGAGAGAGTTATGCGCTATCTGAAAGGTACTATGAACTATGGACTTCACTATACCGGATACCCGTCGGTACTTGAAGGGTATAGTGATGCGAATTGGATCTCTGATGCTGATGAGATGAAGGCCACAACTGGGTATATGTTTACTCTTGGAGGTGGCGCTGTTTCCTGGAAGTCTTGCAAGCAAACGATCTTAACGAGATCGACAATGGAAGCAGAATTAACGGCATTAGACACATCTGGTGTTGAAGCGAGATGGCTTCGAGATCTTTTGATGGACTTGCCATTGGTTGATTAACCGGTTCCGGCTATCCTTATTGTCACACCCTAGCTAGTTATGCATTAGAGTGTTGCATCATGTTTACTCTTTCATCAGAAATTTGAAATGGGGATGACAGAACCACCAGTCCCCTCTGAAACCAACTAGGGTTTACCAAAATATTTTTCAATGAACCTGAAATGCCCTTCTAAAATGCCCATCATTTTTGCCTTGGTTCAGAACCTCTGCCAAAAGTGGTGCACATTTTCCTAGGCCATCCTAGGGTTTTTGAATTAAATCATAACTATTTGAATTTGGGCATTTAAAATAATATAAAGTATTTAAATGCTCAAATATCTCCAAACTAAAATGTTTCATGTTGGAAATAATCCAACTATGAGCCAGGAGTAGTTTGGTGATTTTTGGAGTTGCCTAGGTATTTTATTTAATTCAACAAAGTTGCAGATATATTAAATAAAAACAGAAATAGAAAAAAAAAGGGGAAGACTCACCTGTGCGGCCCAGCCAGCTGGCCGGCCCAGCTAGCAACCGACCCAGCCCAGCACTGTAGCTCCCCGTCGTCTTCCTCCCCACGCCCCGAAGCTGCTGCGTGCTCGCGCGCGCGCGGCTGCGCGGCCACCTCCTGCTTGCCGACGCCCTCCTGGCCGCGTGGACGACGCCCGCAGCCGTCCCGATCCCCCCCTGCTCTCTCTCACTCTCCCCGGCTCTCTCCTTCCTCTCCCTCGCTCTCCCCCTCTCACGGCCGAACACCACCGTCGCCGCCGTTCGCCTTAGCCACTGCCTCCGACCACCCCTC
>NC_057801.1:798157196-798158705 GCF_018294505.1 Triticum aestivum
GAGGTGGATCCTTGGTAGTGTATTGAAGTGGTGAGTAGTGGACTCGTGTGCGCAAAACTATTTCAAGTTGGAGTATCGTAGGATAGCCTAGCCAAGAGTCAAAGCTGGCTTGCTGCAATAACTCCACCAACCCTTCTTGATACTATGCATGTATGTAGGATCTGATGTAAGTCTTGCTGAGTACCTTTGTACTCATGTTGCTATAATCTACATTTTTACAGAAGACGCTGCAACCCCTTCTGATGGGTTCTATGTAGACGTTGACATCAACGAGTAGGCTAAGGACCCAGGTGGTGACCCTGAGCTTGTGATGGACCACGTAGTATAGTTAGGCTTCCAAGCCTCTTTTATTTTACTAGTTGTCTGTACCCAGACAATGTACTTCCGCTACTGGCTTGTATGACTGTATGACTTGTATGTTGGGTCGTGAGACCCGTACCTTTGTGTGTATGACATGTATGGCTCCCTGAGCCTTAAATAAAGTACTTGTGTCGTAGAGTCATGTTGTGGTGCTTCGTTGTATTTGCACATATCGAGCATATTGTGTGTATGATTGAAATGCATGGTATGTGTGGGATCTGACTATCTAGTTGTTTATCTTTAGTAGCCTCTCTTACCGGGAAATGTCTCCTAGTGTTACCGCTGAGCCATGGTAGCTTGCTACTGCTCTGGAACACTTAGGCTGGCCGGCATGTGTCCTTCTTCGTTCCTGTGTCTGTCCCTTCGGGGAAATGTCACGCATTGAGTACCGGAGTCCTGTTAGCCCGCTACAGCCCGGTTTACCGGAGTCCTGCTAGCCCAGTGCTACAGCCCGGACCCACTTGCTGATGACCGACACGTCCGAAGCTGGGTCATGGATGCCTGTCCCTGTAAGTCTGTGCCGCTTTGGGTTTACGACTAGTCATGTCAGCCCGGGCTCTTTATCATATGGATGCTAGCGACACTATCATATACGTGAGCCAAAAGGCGCAAACGGTCCCGGGCAAAGGTAAGGCGACACCCGTGGGGATACCGTGCGTGAGGCCGCAAAGTGATATGAGGTGTTACCAGCTAGATCGATGTGACATCGAGTCGGGGTCCTGACACTTATGAACTGTGACAATCAGACTGTCATCACCAAGGTGAAGAGTTCAAAGGACAACATGAAGTCCACCAAACACATAAGAATGAGATTAAAAGCTGTCAGAAAATTAAGAAACTCCGGAGTGATAGCGTTGGACTATGTCCATACGGCTAAGAATCTGGCAGATCCCTTTACAAAAGGGCTATCACGTGTTGTGATAGATAATGCATCGAGGGAGATGGGTATGAGACCCACATGAGTTGCCATGGTGGTAACCCAACCTATATGATCGGAGATCCCGTGAACTAGGACCTGGGAAAACAAGCCAGTGGTGAACTGAGGAGAGTAACTATACTAACCCACTCCGTTGGAGATGCAATACTCTCGATACTGTATGGTAGGATGACTACGGTCTCAATGTGTTCCAAAGCTTATAAAAGCAAGAT
>NC_057801.1:798196485-798211639 GCF_018294505.1 Triticum aestivum
CGCGCTTATTTTTGCCAGTCACTAACGGAGAGTTTTCTGACAGCTGGGCCACGATCTGAGACGTCGGATCGTGGGCTGTCACGGACTCGGACGTGGGTCGAGCCCACGTCTCTCCACGCGGCTGCGCCTATAAGTATGCGGTGTCTCCTAACCCTAGCCGCCACGAACAGATCACATCTGCTCACGCGCACGCCCACCGTCGTTCCTTTGCTGCTGCTGCCGCCGGTGACTCCATCCCGTCCGCCACGTACACGGTCGACGGGAGAGCAGGTCTCCGAAACCACGCCCTTCTGGTTCCTGTACGGGGTGAGGGGCGAATAGGTTTTTGGGCAGCGATTACGCGACTACTCGCTTCCGATCGTCTACTTCCTCTACGTCCGCGTCGCCTTCGTCATCACCATGTCCACCGACGCCGACCGTGCCGCCGCCGAGAAAGCTGAAGCCGACAAGAAGGTCGCCGAGGACGCCGCTGCTGCCACCAAAGCCGCGGCCTCTGCGTGGCCTACTGGAGGGTATAACTCGTTTATCCCGCTCCTGATTATTTTCATATTAGCAGTACTAGCAGTATGTGTAGATTTGTCTACTGTTTGCTTAGTACGTGCATGTTTAGATCAGAGTCAGTACGTCATCAACTTAGTCAATGCCATGCTAGTGATTTACTCATGGATTAATTTAATCAAGAAATTGCCTATTTACTCAACAATCCAAAAACCTATTATGTGTAGGAATTTCTCGGCAAGTGGCTTTGCCGCTGCACTGAAACCGGATAAGTTTACCGGTACATACTTCAAGCGTTGGCAGACTAAGACCACGTTATGGCTCACGGCTATGAACGTGTTCTGGGTCACCGGTGTCTCCACGGGAACGATTGCTCCTGAACAGGAGAAGGCGTTCAAGGAGGCTACCGTTGTGTTTCTCGGAGCAGTTCTTAGCGTGATCGGAGATAAACTGGTCGACGCATATTTACATGTGCATGTCGCCAAGGACTTGTGGGAGGCGCTCGAATCTAAATTCGGGGCCGCCGATGCAGGGAGCGAGATGTATATTATAGAGCAGTTCCATGATTACAAGATGGTTGAAAACCGTCCTGTATTGGAGCAGGCTCATGAGATAATATGCATTGTTAAGGAACTTGAGCTTCTCAAGTGCGAGTTACCGGGCAAGTTTGTCGCGGGCTGCATAATCGCTAAGCTCCCTAATTCCTGGAGGAACTTTGCCACCACTCTGAAACATCAGAGGCGTGAATTCTCTGTGGAGGATGTCATTGGCCATCTGAGTGTTGAGCAGAATTCGAGGGCAAAAGACTCGCACGGAAAAGGGGCCGAAGGGACTTCTGTTGCCAACATGGTGAACCAGAAGAACTTCAACTCCCACAAGCCCAAGGGAAAGAACGGTGTCCAACACAATACCGACTTTAAGAAGAAGGGTAAGAAGACCTTCAAGAAGAACAAGAAGGACGAGGGCTGCTTTACTTGTGGTTCGGTTGAACATTGGGCCAACAAGTGCCCAAACAAGTACAAGAAGTCAGGACAGGACTCCAAGTCGGTCAACATGATTGTGGGCAACAATGAGAATGGTGCATCTGGGTACGGTAATTTATTTACTGTTTTTTCAGTGTTTCAACCCAACGATTGGTGGGTGGACACAGGTGCAGGTGTTCATGTGTGTGCTGACATTTCATTGTTCACTTCTTACCAGGTCACAGGTCACGGGTCCGTATTGATGGGGAATGGCGCGAGTGCTTCTGTTCATGGTGTTGGCACGGTCGATCTGAAGTTTACTTCGGGAAGGATCGTGCAGCTGAAGAACGTGCAGCATGTCCCCGCCATCAAGAAGAACCTCGTTAGTGGCTCCCTTCTATGTAGAGAAGGGTTTAAGTTGGTTTTCGAGTCTAATAAATTAGTTGTTACAAAATATGGACTCTTTGTTGGAAAAGGTTATGAGAGCGGAGGGATGTTCCGCCTTTCCCTCGCAGATTTTTGTAATAAAGTCGTGAACCATATTCATTCGAATGTTAATGAATCTGAAGTTTGGCATTCACGTCTTTGTCACATTAGTTTTGGTGTTATGACGCGGCTAGCCAAGTTGGATTTAATCCCGAGTTTCCCTTTAGCCAAAGGTTCTAAGTGCCTTTCATGTGTGCAAGCTAAGCAACCTCGCAAGCCTCATAAGGCCGCGGAGGAGAGACACCTGGCACCATTAGAACTCATACATTCTGATCTTTGCGAGATGAATGGTGTGTTGACTAAAGGTGGAAAGAGATACTTCATGACATTGATAGATGATTCCACTAGATATTGCTATGTGTATCTGTTAAATACTAAAGATGAGGCTCTACACTACTTTAAAATCTATAAGGCAGAAGTTGAAAATCAACTTGAAAAGAAAATTAAACGAGTCCGGTCAGATCGTGGTGGAGAGTACTTCTCGAGTGAGTTTGATTCCTTCTGTGCGGAACACGGCATTATTCATGAGAGGACGCCTCCCTATTCACCCCAGTCAAACGGGGTTGCCGAGCGGAAAAACCGTACTCTAACTGATTTGGTTAACGCCATGTTAGATACATCGGGTTTATCCAAGGCATGGTGGGGGAGGCTATATTGACGGCATGTCATGCCCTGAATAAAGTTCCGACAAAGGATAGTGAGATCACTCCCTATGAGAAATGGGCAAAGAGAAGGACGACACTCTCGTACTTGCGCACTTGGGGCTGTTTGGCGAAAGTCAACGTGCCGATCCCCAAAAAGCGTAAGCTTGGACATAAGACCGTGGACTGCATTAATTTGGGCTACGCTAAGAACAGCGTTGGCTATAGATTTCTAGTAGTGAAATCTGAGGTACCTGACCAGAAGATCGGTACAATTATGGAGTCTAAGGATGCTACATTCTTTGAGGATATTTTTCCTATGAGAGATATGCAAAGCACTTCTAGACAGGAATCTGAGGAGACTCCTGAACCTGCCATCCCTATGGAATATTATGAACAAACACATGATGAAAATCCCGAGGAGGATGACGAGGAAACCCTTGGTAGGGGCAAGAGACAAAGGACTGCAAAGACCTTTGGTGATGATTTCTTCGTGTACCTCGTGGATGATACTCCCACTTCTCTTTCAGAAGCGTATGCCTCTCCAGAAGCTGACTACTGGAAGGATGCGGTCCGTAGCGAGATGGATTCCATCATGGCTAACGGGACATGGGAGATCACTGACCGTCCCTATGGTTGCAAACCACTGGGATGTAAGTGGGTGTTCAAAAAGAAGCTTAGGCCCGATGGTACGATTGAAAAGTACAAGGCTAGGCTTGTGGCCAAGGGCTATGACCAGCAAGAAGAGGAAGATTTCTTTGATACTTATTCACCTGTGGCTAGACTGACCACCATTCGAGTATTACTCTCTTTGGCGGCCTCACATGGTCTTCTCGTCCATCAGATGGATGTTAAGACGGCTTTTCTAAATGGAGAGCTAAAGGAGGAAATCTACATGCAACAGCCTGATGGCTTTGTGATAGATGGTCAGGAAAGAAAGGTGTGTAGGTTGATAAAATCTTTATATGGCCTGAAACAAGCACCTAAGCAATGGCATGATAAGTTTAATACAACCCTGACATCTGTTGGTTTCGTTGTTAATGAGGCTGACAAATGTGTATACTATCGCCATGGTGGGGGCGAAGGAGTTATACTGTGCTTGTATGTTGATGACATACTGATATTCGGAACAAACCTCAAAGTCATTGAGGAGGTCAAATCGTTTCTATCTCAGAACTTTGAGATGAAAGACCTTGGTGTGGCTGATGTTATCTTGAACATCAAGCTACTGAGAGATAATGAGGGTGGGATCACACTTCTGCAATCCCATTACGTTGAGAAGGTGTTGAGTCATTTTGGATATTCAGACTGCACACCATCTCAAACACCATATGATCCTAGCGTATTGATTCGAAAGTCCAAAGGCATGGCTAAAGATCAATTGAGATACTCTCAAATCATTGGTTCACTGATGTACCTAGCGAGCGCAACGAGGCCTGACATCGCGTTTGCTGTGAGCAAACTGAGCCGGTTTGTTTCCAAACCGGGTGATGTACATTGGCATGCTGTTGAGAGAGTTATGCGCTATCTGAAAGGTACTATGAACTATGGACTTCACTATACCGGATACCCGTCGGTACTTGAAGGGTATAGTGATGCGAATTGGATCTCTGATGCTGATGAGATGAAGGCCACAACTGGGTATATGTTTACTCTTGGAGGTGGCGCTGTTTCCTGGAAGTCTTGCAAGCAAACGATCTTAACGAGATCGACAATGGAAGCAGAATTAACGGCATTAGACACATCTGGTGTTGAAGCCAGATGGCTTCGAGATCTTTTGATGGACTTGCCATTGGTTGATAAACCGGTTCCGGCTATCCTTATGAACTGTGACAATCAGACTGTCATCACCAAGGTGAAGAGTTCAAAGGACAATATGAAGTCCACCAAACACATAAGAATGAGATTAAAAGCTGTCAGAAAATTAAGAAACTCCGGAGTGATAGCGTTGGACTATGTCCATACGGCTAAGAATCTGGCAGATCCCTTTACAAAAGGGCTATCACGTGTTGTGATAGATAATGCATCGAGGGAGATGGGTATGAGACCCACATGAGTTGCCATGGTGGTAACCCAACCTATATGATCGGAGATCCCGTGAACTAGGACCTGGGAAAACAAGCCAGTGGTGAACTGAGGAGAGTAACTATACTAACCCACTCCGTTGGAGATGCAATACTCTCGATACTGTATGGTAGGATGACTACGGTCTCAATGTGTTCCAAAGCTTATAAAAGCAAGATGCTATCCTACAGAGCGATCTTTGGAGGAACACACCTATATGAACCCGACTGCTGGTCACAGTCTATGAGATTGGGGTGATCTCTAGTAAGCTCATGAATAGGCCAGGAGTGTGACTTATATGCTCCACCCGAGGGGTCAGCCTTCGGCAGCCTAGTACTAGTAAGACATGTAGTGAAACTTCTTTACGCCAAACTGACAATTCAAGGCATAGTCCATTGTTCAGTTGTGAAGGAGTGTAGCCACTTGTTCTAGGTGAAGTTCAACCTTAACAGGTCTTTACTGAAACACTGGTATATCGAAACAGCAATTGGAACAGAGGACACAATGGGCCCTCGAGATCTGGTGGGGGATTGCTGAAATCTGAGATGGGCTCTAGGCCCATATTGCAATTTCTGAAAAATCTCTAAGGGCCCATGTGGGTTATATGGCACTAGGTGTGGTGGGAAGTTTAGTCCCACCCCGGAAGTGGAAGGAGAGTTGGAGTGGTTTATAAGGGTTTCTCTTCTACATGCTATTGGAGCTTGAGAAGAGAAGAGGCCCTCGCGCACTCCTCCTCCGCCGCCCGCCTCGCCACGCCACGCCACGCCACGCCTCGTCACGACGCGCCGCGGGTTGCGGGATTGAGCCGAGCCGAGCTCACACCTACGCGCTTATTTTTGCCAGTCACTAACGGAGAGTTTTCTGACAGCTGGGCCACGATCTGAGACGTCGGATCGTGGGCTGTCACGGACTCGGACGTGGGTCGAGCCCACGTCTCTCCACGCGGCTGCGCCTATAAGTATGCGGTGTCTCCTAACCCTAGCCGCCACGAACAGATCACATCTGCTCACGCGCACGCCCACCGTCGTTCCTTTGCTGCTGCTGCCGCCGGTGACTCCATCCCGTCCGCCACGTACACGGTCGACGGGAGAGCAGGTCTCCGAAACCACGCCCTTCTGGTTCCTGTACGGGGTGAGGGGCGAATAGGTTTTTGGGCAGCGATTACGCGACTGCTCGCTTCCGATCGTCTACTTCCTCTACGTTCGCGTCGCCTTCATCATCACCATGTCCACCGACGCCGACCGTGCCGCCGCCGAGAAAGCTGAAGCCGACAAGAAGGTCGCCGAGGACGCCGCTGCTGCCACCAAAGCCGCGGCCTCTGCGTGGCCTACTGGAGGGTATAACTCGTTTATCCCGCTCCTGATTATTTTCATATTAGCAGTACTAGCAGTATGTGTAGATTTGTCTACTGTTTGCTTAGTACGTGCATGTTTAGATCAGAGTCAGTACGTCATCAACTTAGTCAATGCCATGCTAGTGATTTACTCATGGATTAATTTAATCGAGAAATTGCCTATTTACTCAACAATCCAAAAACCTATTATGTGTAGGAATTTCTCGGCAAGTGGCTTTGCCGCTGCACTGAAACCGGATAAGTTTACCGGTACATACTTCAAGCGTTGGCAGACTAAGACCACGTTATGGCTCATGGCTATGAACGTGTTCTGGGTCACCGGTGTCTCCATGGGAACGATTGCTCCTGAACAGGAGAAGGCGTTCAAGGAGGCTACCGTTGTGTTTCTCGGAGCAGTTCTTAGCGTGATCGGAGGTACCTGACCAGAAGATCGGTACAATTATGGAGTCTAAGGATGCTACATTCTTTGAGGATATTTTTCCTATGAGAGATATGCAAAGCACTTCTAGACAGGAATCTGAGGAGACTCCTGAACCTGCCATCCCTATGGAATATTATGAACAAACACATGATGAAAATCCCGAGGAGGATGACGAGGAAACCCTTGGTAGGGGCAAGAGACAAAGGACTGCAAAGACCTTTGGTGATGATTTCTTCGTGTACCTCGTGGATGATACTCCCACTTCTATTTCAGAAGCGTATGCCTCTCCAGAAGCTGACTACTGGAAGGATGCGGTCCGTAGCGAGATGGATTCCATCATGGCTAACGGGACATGGGAGATCACTGACCGTCCCTATGGTTGCAAACCACTGGGATGTAAGTGGGTGTTCAAAAAGAAGCTTAGGCCCGATGGTACGATTGAAAAGTACAAGGCTAGGCTTGTGGCCAAGGGCTATGACCAGCAAGAAGAGGAAGATTTCTTTGATACTTATTAACCTGTGGCTAGACTGACCACCATTCGAGTATTACTCTCGTTGGCGGCCTCACATGGTCTTCTCGTCCATCAGATGGATGTTAAGATGGCTTTTCTAAATGGAGAGCTAAAGGAGGAAATCTACATGCAACAGCCTGATGGCTTTGTGATAGATGGTCAGGAAAGAAAGGTGTGTAGGTTGATAAAATCTTTATATGGCCTGAAACAAGCACCTAAGCAATGGCATGATAAGTTTAATACAACTCTGACATCTGTTGGTTTCGTTGTTAATGAGGCTGACAAATGTGTATACTATCGCCATGGTGGGGGCGAAGGAGTTATACTGTGCTTGTATGTTGATGACATACTGATATTCGGAACAAACCTCAAAGTCATTGAGGAGGTCAAATCGTTTCTATCTCAGAACTTTGAGATGAAAGACCTTGGTGTGGCTGATGTTATCTTGAACATCAAGCTACTGAGAGATAATGAGGGTGGGATCACACTTCTGCAATCCCATTACGTTGAGAAGGTGTTGAGTCGTTTTGGATATTCGGACTGCACACCATCTCAAACACCATATGACCCTAGCGTATTGATTCGAAAGTCCAAAGGCATGGCTAAAGATCAATTGAGATACTCTCAAATCATTGGTTCACTGATGTACCTAGCGAGCGCAACGAGGCCTGACATCGCGTTTGCTGTGAGCAAACTGAGCCGGTTTGTTTCCAAACCGGGTGATGTACATTGGCATGCTGTTGAGAGAGTTATGCGCTATCTGAAAGGTACTATGAACTATGGACTTCACTATACCGGATACCCGTCGGTACTTGAAGGGTATAGTGATGCGAATTGGATCTCTGATGCTGATGAGATGAAGGCCACAACTGGGTATATGTTTACTCTTGGAGGTGGCGCTGTTTCCTGGAAGTCTTGCAAGCAAACGATCTTAACGAGATCGACAATGGAAGCAGAATTAACGGCATTAGACACATCTGGTGTTGAAGCGAGATGGCTTCGAGATCTTTTGATGGACTTGCCATTGGTTGATAAACCGGTTCCGGCTATCCTTATGAACTATGACAATCAGACTGTCATCACCAAGGTGAAGAGTTCAAAGGACAACATGAAGTCCACCAAACACATAAGAATGAGATTAAAAGCTGTCAGAAAATTAAGAAACTCCGGAGTGATAGCGTTGGACTATGTCCATACGGCTAAGAATCTGGCAGATCCCTTTACAAAAGGGCTATCACGTGTTGTGATAGATAATGCATCGAGGGAGATGGGTATGAGACCCACATGAGTTGCCATGGTGGTAACCCAACCTATATGATCGGAGATCCCGTGAACTAGGACCTGGGAAAACAAGCCAGTGGTGAACTGAGGAGAGTAACTATACTAACCCACTCCGTTGGAGATGCAATACTCTCGATACTGTATGGTAGGATGACTACGGTCTCAATGTGTTCCAAAGCTTATAAAAGCAAGATGATATCCTACAGAGCGATCTTTGGAGGAACACACCTATATGAGCCCGACTGCTGGTCACAGTCTATGAGATTGGGGTGATCTCTAGTAAGCTCATGAATAGGCCAGGAGTGTGACTTATATGCTCCATCCGAGGGGTCAGCCTTCGGCAGCCTAGTACTAGTAAGACATGTAGTGAAACTTCTTTACGCCAAACTGACAATTCAAGGCATAGTCCATTGTTCAGTTGTGAAGGAGTGTAGCCACTTGTTCTAGGTGAAGTTCAACCTTAACAGGTCTTTACTGAAACACTGGTATATCGAAACAGCAATTGGAACAGAGGACACAATGGGCCCTCGAGATCTGGTGGGGGATTGCTGAAATCTGAGATGGGCTCTAGGCCCATATTGCAATTTCTGAAAAATCTCTAAGGGCCCATGTGGGTTATATGGCACTAGGTGTGGTGGGAAGTTTAGTCCCACCCCGGAAGTGGAAGGAGAGTTGGAGTGGTTTATAAGGGTTTCTCTTCTACATGCTATTGGAGCTTGAGAAGAGAAGAGGCCCTCGCGCACTCCTCCTCCGCCGCCCGCCTCGCCACGCCACGCCTCGTCACGACGCGCCGCGGGTTGCGGGATTGAGCCGAGCCGAGCTCACACCTACGCGCTTATTTTTGCCAGTCACTAACGGAGAGTTTTCTGACAGCTGGGCCACGATCTGAGACGTCGGATCGTGGGCTTCACGGACTCGGATGTGGGTCGAGCCCACGTCTCTCCACGCGGCTGCGCCTATAAGTATGCGGTGTCTCCTAACCCTAGCCGCCACGAACAGATCACATCTGCTCACGCGCACGCCCACCGTCGTTCCTTTGCTGCTGCTGCCGCCGGTGACTCCATCCCGTCCGCCACGTACACGGTCGACGGGAGAGCAGGTCTCCGAAACCACGCCCTTCTGGTTCCTGTACGGGGTGAGGGGCGAATAGGTTTTTGGGCAGCGATTACGCGACTGCTCGCTTCCGATCGTCTACTTCCTCTACGTCCGCGTCGCCTTCGTCATCACCATGTCCACCGACGCCGACCGTGCCGCCGCCGAGAAAGCTGAAGCCGACAAGAAGGTCGCCGAGGACGCCGCTGCTGCCACCAAAGCCGCGGCCTCTGCGTGGCCTACTGGAGGGTATAACTCGTTTATCCCGCTCCTGATTATTTTCATATTAGCAGTACTAGCAGTATGTGTAGATTTGTCTACTGTTTGCTTAGTACGTGCATGTTTAGATCAGAGTCAGTACGTCATCAACTTAGTCAATGCCATGCTAGTGATTTACTCATGGATTAATTTAATCGAGAAATTGCCTATTTACTCAACAGTTTGTATTCAGTCCAACTAGGACAGATTATTTGCCATGTTATTGCCACTACTCACCTTCGCTAGCCCCTTCAAGGATGTCTTGACTTATACGCCTTTGTGATCTACAAGGGGTGACTAATCCATTAGAGGCCATTCACTTTCTTTTCAATAATTTAAAAGGTGGATCTCACCTTATTTTCAACACATGTCATAACAGAGAATTTAAAAATAACTTGGTCAACATGAAAGAAAATATGAAAGGGTGCGGTATTCAGGTTTAACTATACTTTGTTGATATTCACACTGAACATTGTTGCCATTTACTTGCCGTCTAAACCATCTTAATGATTTGTCTTTTTTCTTGGATTGCAAGTTAATGAAATCACAACCGTGAACATTCTCAAAACATGGAGGAGAATTAATTTTAGACAACATACAAATCCGCACATACAAGGTGATGGATGTCGTGGATTTAATTTTCCATTCAGTCTCTCTTTCCATTGCTTTAAAAGAAATCACTACCTCCACCTCACTCGAAAGAAATGGACAGAAAGACCTGAACAAAGGGTTTTTCAAACCTTTAAGTTCTTTTCATGAGAACAAAGGTATACAAAATTGCATTGACATACCATTATTACAATATATTATGTGTTGCATGGGTTGACGACTAGTACAACTAATTACATGGGTGAGTAACTTACAGAAACTTCATCCAAATTAGAAAACACATATTGCAAGGAATTGACTTTGGATCGACAAAAAAAGAGACGACAAGGAAAAATGGCAATCACAGAGTCACATGCGTGGAACTAACAGTAGCACGGAGGCTAACTAGTCTTCTTAATCGGTTACTAATTATAGCAGCATAGCTGCTAACTGGGTGTTCTAATCAGTGGATAATCGGGCAAAACTGGCCCCAGGAGGAGCAACACAGACGCCGCGAGGAATGCCAAGTCCAAGTCATTGGTGTTTCTCACCATAAAGATGAGATACTAATTATTTCCTTGGATGCTCTGGTTTTAGTTTTGTTTGGAGTATGTAACAACTAACAAGTACTCCAGTAAGAACATAGATGGCATATTTATAGTTGAATAATACGTGTACGTCTTCGTCTCATCTCAGTTGTACTAGCTCATATATGACCACTTCCAGCCTATCTCCACCATGGTAATTCCAAATTGAGGATCCTTGCAGCAAGTTGCTGGTTAGCTAGGGAGAGCGGAAGACGCGTGGAGGCGGAGCTCGCAGCAGCGTCGGCCGCCATGCAACCCACATCTCCACCTTCAACGGTACCAGCGGGGAGAGATCGAGATGGATATCGATGGAGGCGAACAGATGATGCGGTGGTCCTACGAGCATGGATTTGAGCTGGGGAGTAAGGAACTGAGGGAGAGCGAGCACTCGGAGATCAGATAAGTAGTACTCCCTCCGTCCGAAAATATTTGTCATCAAAATAGACAAAAAAAAGATGTATCTAGAACTAAAATACATCTAGATACATCCTTATTTATTTATTTTGAAGACAAGTATTTGCGGACGGAGGGAGTACATGCCTTCATGCTCGAAGGAGGGAAGCCGATATTCATTTACTGTCGGTCGTGCAAAACCACGCTTACGGAGGAACCAGTGGACGCTCTGTTAGGATAAGGTGATTAGGTCGTGTGTGTGTCATGCACGTAGGTTTTTTTTAGGATCAATCATGCACGTAGGTTGGTTAGACTCCAGATTTGTTAGTCGGGCGTGCATACATGTGTGCGTCACGATGGTTTGATGCGTGCGTGGCGTGTGTGCGTGCGTGGAGGCAGTTAGCGCGAGTGGCATTGCAGGTGTAGCGATCCGTTCGCTCAGCCGCGCCTGCCGTGTACGAGCGCGTCGAGTGCGTTGGCCATGCACGCAGCCTCGGTTGATCGCCCGCCTATAAAACCTCCTCTGTATATTGTATGTGTGTGGTATGTGCCCAGAAGATAAGAATAGGCCGTGCGGCGGCCGAGGCACCGCGTTGTTCGTGCGGCAGCGTTTGTCGCTTGAAAAAATCCACTGTGTTGTCCTCCTTCTTTCATCTCCGACCGAGCGAGTGCGCGAAAGAGGTTCGTCCTACGTTTGAGTCGCCGGAGGCTACTCATCGTTCGTCGCCGGACCGGGTTTGTCCCAGCACGCTCGTCGTTCAACCTCTCCAGACTCTCGAGGCCCTTGATCACGGCTCGGATGTGGGACCACACCCGTGGATCGAGGAGCGCCATGCCCACCGCCTGGACAGCTCGATCTGGCCTAGGAAGCCTAGGTAGAGAAGGTGGGGATGGAAGAGGGGAGAGGGTCGTAGCGGCACTGGTTGGGGAGAAGGCCGGCCGCAGGCGCGAGGTCGCCGGTGGGTGGTGGTGGCAGTGATGGGGAGGAGGAGACGAGTGATTCGCGAGAGTGGGTTGTGGGGTTGGTGTCTAGTTTAGCTTCCTTTCGGCACACAAAATGTTAGCTTTCCTGTTTTCATCATTGGTATGAAGTCCATGACCGTGAGATTTTTCAGTGCGCCCGAAAATGCATCTTATTGCGGGCGGCAAACTTTACAAAATATCTAAAAATGATTACATTTGTTCCATACTAATCATTAACAACTGTACAAATATGTTCTTGCTTAAAAAGTAGCACTGAAGTTGGATGCTACGTTTTATTTTTGTGGTCTGCCTCCATAATACGTTTGCATACTTTTACAATCTGATAAAAAAACTAAAATTCCATGGTTGAATTCATAACTTCTCCAGCAAGTTTTCAGCTAAATCGCGTGATTTTACACCTTATGCAAAATAGGATAAATATTATGTACTTTCCTTGGTAATTTGGAGAGAGACAGGTTGGATCAGATCAAAGGATGTGTGAACGGAAGGATGAATGCCATGTCATAAATCCAATGCTTCTATCACTTCACAAATAAGAATTCAGCACACACATGTGTGTTTTCTTGTAATTGGGGTATTTCTTATGAGTGTTATCGAAACATTTGTCAAATCTTCTGAAACGTTTACCACAACATATTGATGTCATATCATGACACCATGACAAGTTTCATATTTTTCAGACTTGATTCAAATTTTATAGAAGTACAATACCAAGGAACACCATGTATCTCCTTGACTCTTGCCACATAGATCTTTCAAAATTATATATAATTCTTGTACGAGGGATACAAATATAGTCATGACACTAAATATGAATTTTCAAACAATTTATGTGCACTATTTCACGTACTCGTAGTTCAAATTTGAATTATATTCACTATGCTTATAAATGCAG
Source organism: Triticum aestivum (assembly GCF_018294505.1). Classification (NCBI taxonomy): domain Eukaryota; kingdom Viridiplantae; phylum Streptophyta; class Magnoliopsida; order Poales; family Poaceae; genus Triticum; species Triticum aestivum. The sequence continues at coordinate 798,209,501 of NC_057801.1, forward strand.
TTATTGACTCAAATATAGGGAATGAGCTCTGAATAGTGTCAGCATATCTCTTCACCAATGGACATCTATCTATCTATTATATACTCCCTCCATTCCACAATGTAGTGCATATAGATTTTTGTAGAAGTCAAACTTTGCCAACTTTGACCAAGTGTATACAGAAAATAGTCTACATCTACAATACTAAACATGTACATTCTGAAAATAGAACTCATGATGTATCCAATGATGTGCATTTGGTATTCTAGATGTACCTATTTTTCTCTATAAATATGGTCAAAGTTTGTAATGTTTGACTATTGCAAAAATCTATAGGCGCTACATTTTGGAACGGAGGGAGTATATAACAAAAGTCAAACAAGCCATCTCGTTCATCCACACAGATTAAATTATGAAGGCCAATAATTTTTTTATATAAACAGCTGAGATTTAAAGATTTTATGTTACATATACTTTGTACATGCATGTATTGTTTAGCACATGAGAAATCTGTCACGTTCCCTCAAAGAAAATAAAATCTGTCACGTAAATGTACCTAAGATAGAATAGTGCAATCACGTGGATGAGAAGGACACGTACATGCTTAATTAGATTTGTAAAAAAAAAGATGTTTTGATTTCCGGTTAGAATTGTAAGGAAACAGAGCTAGCCACGTTACGCATATGCTTAAGGTACGTTGCTCTCCTTCCTTATGCTAAAAAACAGAAGGTATACGAGCTGCTTGCGGTACACCACACACAAAAAAAGAGTAGCATAGGGTTTTCAATGTACAGCCCTATAGGTCGTGATATTTCCTCCTGCAGGGCTGCCTTCTGCTGCCTCCAACGCAAACGAAAGTGATACCGGCTGTGTCCGTCCCTCTCCATGTTGTTCTCCTCGGTCGACTCAGCGTTGCTTATTCCTTCTGGCGTTACATGGCCGCAGCAGTCACCAGTTGCCTCGCATCATCGCAGTCCAGGCCATAGACAAAATCTGATACGGATCAGATCACATAGGAGGATGGGAGAAAGAAGAAGGGTAATGTCTTGGAGATGCATCATAAATGTTCATCATGGCGTATGACTATGCTTTTTTTTTAGAAATGGAGGAGGACCCCCGGCCTCTGCATCTGGATGATGCATGCAGCCACTTTATTAATTATTCACACAAGATCTTACAAAGCTATACAACAATAAGACTAAAGCCACTGTGTAGGCAACATCTGTCGCTACTCCTATCCCGTTGATGAAGAGATGCTGGTAGTCTAGGCCTAATACCAAACAGACCTCACGGCCAAACCTAAAATCTAAGACCTAAGGTCCCAATCAGGACGCCTGACGGGGATGGGGCACCCACCAGTCGGACGCACTCCTCAACCAGGACACCTGCCGGGTATGAGGCCGCCACAGCCATCTGCCATCAATCCATCTTCAGTACTGTACTGCTGCATCTACCTTGCCCGGTCTAGCTGCTGTCGACGCCACCACGGTTCCAGACAACGCCACCATCCTGCACGTATCCATCCATACGTGCCCATCACCGAAACTCCGCATCGCCATGCGGCCGGGATCCGTCGTCGGCCTTGCGGTAGATGAAACAACGCTCCTCCTCGTCCCCTCCAGCCAGCTCCTGCTCCAAACCGATACCCTCAGGAGGGAGCACGACACCGAAGGCACCGTCATCGTCCGATCCGATAGACCCAGATCTAGGGTTTTCCCCGGAACATCCCGATCATGTTGACGCAGTTTGCAACGACGATGCCTCAACAGAGGGCGTCGGAGACGCCATCATCGTCCGCCATGACCGAAGTCAGCCCGATTTTGTCCGAAAGTAGCGCCACCGCGATCTCGCCGCTGCATGGATCGGAGCACACCCACACCATGTAGATATATGGTGTCGTCGGAAAGCCGGTTGAGGACCACCGCCGCCCCACCCCGGCCCCATCACGCGCAGCCGGCCGGCCATAGACGAACCACGACGGATCTGGCCGGGACGCCAGATCCACGGCCACTGCCGCTGCTCATCGCATAGCGAAGAATCCCACCAGAGGACCTCGCCAGCCCTGGGTTTGCCGGCTGCCGCCGCACAGCCAGGACGCCGCCGTGGCTGCCGCACAAAGACATCCCGCACGAGGCTCCCCAACAGCCTGATGGGAGATCC
>NC_057801.1:798211970-798224722 GCF_018294505.1 Triticum aestivum
ATGATGCCCTGAAAGCGATACCTGCTGCGCGGCTGCCTACTGCTGCATCTGATGCAACTGAAAACGATACCGGCTGTGTCCGTCTCTCTCCAAGTTGTTCTCCTGGGTCGACTCAGCGTTGCGGATTCCTTGTGAAGTTAGATGGCAGCAGCAGTCACCAGTCGCCTCGCATCATCGCTGTCCAGTACATAGACAAATTCTGATACGGATCAGATCACAAAGGAGGATGGGAGCAAGAAGAAGGGTCATGTCTTAGAGATGCATCAAACATGTTCATCATGGCGTATGACTATGATGCGAGGAGAAACATCAGTTCAAGGACATGATGCCCTGAAAGCGATACCTGCTGTGTCCGTCTCTCTCCATGTACTTCTCATCAGTCAACTCGGCGTTGCTGATTCCTTCTGGCGTTGCTGATTCCTTCTGGCGTTACATGGCAGTAGCAGTCACCCATCGCCTCGCATCATCGTGGTCCAGTCCATAGAAAAATCTGATACAGATCAGATCACAAAGAAGGATGGAAGGAAGAAGAAGGGTCATGTCTTGGAGATGCATCATACATATTCATCATGGCGTATGACTATGATGTGAGGAGAAACATCAGTGCAAGGACATGATGCCCACGATGCATATGCTGGCAGCAATCTGAGTTTGTTGTAAACGACTTGATGTGGGCCAAATCTGACTTCTAGGTGCATTCTTTAGTCCTTCTGGCGTAACAGGACCAATATTTGCATCATGGCCCTTTCCTATACAAAATTCTAATCATGTCTCCTCCGTCTAACTGATAGAACTTGGACCTGCTCGCGATGTGTTTGAGATAATATTTAAAGAAATACCTATGCAATTGTTATTTCTTTCCATATCATTGTGGGGATTTGTAGTTGATAAATGATTGATTTATATAGAGAGCCTAACATCATATTGTCGGGAGCAAGACTAAAGGTAGTGAATTTAGGAAACACAATACATCACATATTGTACACTCCCGGTAACAGTAGCTACTGTTTTGTGTGGTTTCTTTTTCCAATAGAATAAGATGCTATATGCAAGTATTTTTGAATCTCTAGGATTATTCTATAGTTTTTAAGTAACAGTAGGGTTGTTCTGTGTCTGCAGATTATTTTCTAGAAGATGCTATATACAAATCCTTTCTCCACAGTTTTCTGTCTCTACACATCTTTGATCCTTTTCATAGCAATGCCCTAGGCTAGTAGGGAAATACACTTGTGTTCCTGGTTGTATATGCATCCTATATGCGGATTTATTTTTAGTATTTTAATAAAAAAGTCAAAATAGGTAAGAACTATTTTGAGAAAATAGTTGATTTACTTTTGCACTAGTATATAAATCTTTACGAAAAAAACAAAAGTTGACCTCACAGCAAAAAAGACAAAATTTATTTGCTATTATAGGTCACTATTCACACTATTTTAGCCAAAAATTTGTCTTCCTTGAAAAGAAGCCAAAGGGATATTTTTTTTTGTGGATTTTTTTTCTCATGAGTACAATATAAGGTCAAGTTTATTTCAAAAATATTTTCAGGAATTTTTGACTTTTTGTTGAATTACTAATTTTTTCCCATATAGGGTGCATATGTCTCCATAGACTAAAAGTTTCCCTCCTAATACGGAAATACACTTGTGTTCCTGGTTGCATATGCACAACTACTTCCTTCCGGCAGGTTCGTGCTGCACACACGAGCGAAGTCCAATTTATTTGCAAGCAGAAGATTGCCGCAAGTACATCTGGCTGCCGGATAAGAAATAGTTTATCCGTCGCTGGCATTGTTGACGTCTTTAATAATTACAGCAGGTACTCCCTCATCCTCTCACTCAATATATAGTTTTATTTTTGTAGAAATTTACGGCTAAAATTGGGGACTACATATTGAAAGCATGACTGATATATATGTATAATGTTTTTTTGAAACAAGGCAAAAGACTTGCCATTTTCATTGATTAAGAAGAAGGTTTAGACATAAGCCGTGAGGCAGCAAAAAGAAAAAGGTATACTCTCGCGACATAACAGTACTAAGCTGCTTGGCTCCCGCCAATGACCAAAGATGGGCCTCCTCTTTGATTTTAGCGATAACTATGGAGGTTGGGGCGGATACATTTTGAAAAATATCTTGTGTTGCGCTCCTTCCAAACTTCCCATGAGACAAGCATCATCAAGGAGGCAATGGCCTTCCTGCAGCGACCTCCGTCATTAACCGCCTTGAGCCACCAATCTCTAACTGAGTCTTCATGACGCCAAATCGTTGGCGAGGAGTCAAGGATGCCAAGCCAAGTGCAAATTTCAGTCCAAATCCAGACGGTGAACCTACATTGGAATAGGAGGTGGGAAGCAGATTCTTGCACTTGCATGTAGAGAGGGCACAAATTGCAGCTTAGCCAGCCTCGTCGTAGTAAATGATCAGCTGTCCAAACATGATTTTGGAAGATCAACCAAGCAAAAAATTTGCATTTCGGTGGAGCCCACATCTTCCAGATTGCAGCATTGATTGGACAAAAGGAGAGACCGGTAAATTGTGCCATGTAAGCTAAGGAGGCGGTGTACTCGCCACTGTTTGTGAACTTCCGGGTTATGGTGTCCAGTCTTCCCTGGTTGAGGATTACATCAGCAAGCATCTCCCAAAGGGTTGCAAATTCCTGAATATGGGCCAAGGTTAGTCCTTGCTGAGTGTCAATCTGGCTGATCCAGAGGTTGTTGTCAAGAGCTTTCCTGACCAGGCATGTTTTCTTTTTTGACAGCTCAATTTTTTTTGGCACAATGTCTTTAGGCCGGAGGCCGTCCAGCCATGGAGATTCCCAGAACTTAGCTTTGCTTCCATCTCCGATGCACACCCGTGTGGCAGCAGCGAAGAGATCTTTGTCGTTGCTAGTACAAGGTGTTCCGGAGCCAGACCAAGTCTGAGGTGGATCATCCCATTCGTACCAGAGCCAGCGCAAGCGTAGGGCGGTCACGAATTTCTGGAGGTTGAGCACTCCTAGTCCCCCATAAATCTTGGGCTTGCAGACGAGGTCCCAATTAACCTTGAACTTTCCGTCGGGCACCTTATCACAACCCACCCATAGGTAGGCACACCGCAGGCTATCGATCTTCTTCATCACATCAACCGAAAGGTCAAGAGGCGTGAGGCGGTACATGGCAATGGCAGTGAGCATAGCCTTGACCAAAACAATGTGCCCCGGCGTAGCCACATGCATAGCCGACCAAGGTGGAAGCTTTTCCGGCCACCTTGTCCTCCAAATACTGAAAGTGGATAGGCTTTAGTCTTGTGACCGACAGCGGAAGACCAAGATATCGCATGGGGAAGGTAGTCCGAACCGCCGAAAAGGCCTGCAAAATGTCATCAAGGTCAATATTGCCGCAACGAATGGGCGCCCAAAGGCTTTTGGCGCAGTTGGTGACCAAGCCGATATGTATCGTTTTTCTCTACAAATGTTGCGCCACAAGGCCTGCAAAATGTCATCAAGGTCGATAGGCATTTCCTGATGTCTACTCATGGTTCCAGTTCTTTGGCATTCATCACAAGAAAAGACAAACTTATGAGCATCTTTGAAAAGAGTAGGCCAATAAAAACCAGATTGTAATACATTCTGTGCAGTTCTATCTCCAGCGCAGTGTCCTCCGTAAGCGTCGGAGTGACACTTGCGTAAAATTTGTTCTTGTTCGTGTTCAGGTACACAACGACTAATAACACCATCTACTCCTTTATAAATGTGTGGGTCATCCCAGAAAGAATGTCTTAAATTAAAGAAAAACTTTTTCTTTTGTTGGTATGTGAAACTAGGTGCTACAAATTTAGCAACAATATAATTAGCATAGTCTGCATACCATGGAGTACTGCGAGAAACATTTATGATAGCTAATTGCTCATCAGGATAGCTATCATCAATAGGTACTGGGTTATCAAGAATATTTTCTAACCTAGACAAGTTGTCTGCTACGAGGTTCTCAGCTCCCTTTCTATCAATAATATGTAAATCAAATCTAACATTCTTAAGAAGTTGATCCTCACTTCTAGGAATTCTCTTAGCATGCACACTATCCATGTCATCAGCCTACCACATTAGCAATTCCTCATCCATGCACCCACTCGTGAGACATGCATCCTTCTACTATAGATAGCATGCAACAAATAATTAGGAAAACAATTAAGTCTATTGCTAGACTCCGACTCAGTCGCGTCCATCGTCCAAATTTAGAGGGCTGTAATATTAGAGAATTAATGAAGCATGCAAGCTATTGCCAGGAATAAATCTATCCTTGATTGGAGCGATGAGTGGCACAACAGAAACAAAAATGCATGCGCAGGAAATAAGCACTTGATTTTGCTATTCACATGCGTGCGGATCATGCTGGGGAGCGGAACTGAGAGAAAGGGCCAAAGGGCTTGTGCAATAACTGCCCCGATTCTAAGGGATTATGACCGTGCTTGTGCTATTTGTTGGAGATATGCCCTAGAGGCAATCATGTATGATGATATTTCCTATGTGTTTATGAATAAAGATAGTCCTTGGACATTATCAATGATGTGTATCAGCAACTACGTGACTTGTTTGTGGAACTATGCATTGTATGATGATTGTCCTAAAAGGTCCCTAGTCGAAAGGACTGTCTGGACGCGCAGCCGACTAGACTAGCATATGACACGGTCGATGGCTTGGTCTCACTAGCCATGGAGCATTGGATGCTAACCAGATAATATGGACTTGGAAAGGTCTGGTCGGATTCGACGTAGTCAGATCCGAGTCGAGATAAGGTCCGAGTCGGACAGACTCAACTATGAGACGCGGCGATATGTCATCTGTGAATCTCTAGTACAACATACGTTCTATGTCCTAAGACCTGAGCTGACGCATGTACTCGGGATGGTGACAGACTTGCTTTGGGCTGACCAAACACTACTCTGTGACTGGGTAGTTACAAAGATAGGTTTCGGGTTTGTCCAGTCCCATGCTGCGAGACATGGTCGAGCAAGATGGGATTTGCCCCTCCGATCAGGAGAGATATACTCTGGGCCCCTCGGGTGATCCGACCAGGATAAGCATGGCCATGCGACAAGGATTATGAGATAATCCGGATAGTGGTCGGTATCACTTGAACGAGAAAGAGGCCGGGCTAGCACAAGGATGACAGTCTCGCCTTGAGCCCGACAACATATATCGTGCGGCAAAGGGAACAGAAGTATGACACGTTGTACAGGTTCGCCTAACCAGCTTCATAGTCTGCTTGGTGGTGGGCACGCCTTGCTAGAGGCCGCTACCAACCGTGCAGGTCGGAGGTGATCCGAACTGTAAGCAAGCCTTCTTGAACCTAAGGGGTCACGCGCTTAAGGGAAGGAACCTACGAGGTCGGTTCGTAGGAAACTGGTCGGATGTGATCCGAACTGGACTAGGAACGTGACCGAATAGACTTTGGGCTTTAGGGTCCGTGCGAGGCCCAAGTGTTAAACCTGCGACGGATGCCTATATAAAGTGGGGGTGCGGCACAGTCATGCGGTTGATCGCTTCGGCGCTACGACTAGGCATGTGTTGCGAATAGACACCTCCACTCGCCGCCGACTGTGTGATCGGACATAGCAGTTCGCCGCACAGTGTTCCTCCCGCACGCGCGGATACCGTTAGAGGCAGTGCACTTGCGCCGCTCCGGCGAACTTGTACGTGGGATCGGACGACCGGCTGATCGAGGGAGATCGGACAAGGAGGATACGATCCACGCGGACGCACTGCCACAACTCTACTTCCGCTGCACGACACTGCGCGTCTAGTGGTAACAATCTGTGATCCATCTCCCGTAGGATGTTCTTGGTTGTTCTGCGCATAGGATTTTTAATTTGCAGTCGACGCACCCTATGGTAGAACCCAACAGTGGTATTAGAGCCTCTACTATAGGATTTGGGTTCAGACCGTATGCATATTAGATATGTGGAGGCAGTAGATGAGGTCTGTTGTTGTTTATGAGATTGGCTATGTGCACGGTTGATGTGATCAACTTCACATGGGGGATCGTTGAGGCTATGTTTTCTGTCAATCGGGACCGCCGTGTGCGTAGTGCCGTGTATATCGTACCCGACACACAAACCGGTAGAATGCGATTCTATGCACAACTTTGTTTTGCAGGTTTGATGTGAATAGTATGGCTCATGTGTATGTGATGCATGTGTGTAATTTATACGTGGCCTGCGTGTCATGTTTGTCAGCCGGCAGGAGCCAAAGTGCTGTCATTATATTGTATAATGACCTGCGTGTCGACTTGTGACTCTATGTAAAATTCATTACTAGTTGTAGTAGTTGGATAATAGAGATCAGGTTCGTAGCTTGGCGTCCCGGCGTGACAAACAAGATGGAGTTCGTAGATGTTCATCGGAGTCGGAGCCGACCTGGAAGAACATCCATGAAGGAGCCATACTATTCAATGACACGCATGTCATACAATAAATTAAGATAACTCCTATGGCTCCTGCTAGTTGTCATACTCATCGACATGCAAGTCATGATTCCTATTACAATAACATGATCAACCTCATACATCACATATATACCATTCATCACATCCTTTTGGCCATATCACATCACATAGCATACCCTGCAAAAACAAGTTAGACGTCCTCTAATTGTTGTTGCATATTTTACGTGGCTGCTATGGGTTTCTAGCAAGAACATTTCTTACCTACGCAAAAGCCACAATGGTGATATGCCAATTGCTATTTACCCTTCATAAGGACCCTTTTCATCGAATCCGATATGACTAAAGTGGGAGAGACTGGCACCCGCTAGCCACCTTTATGCAACAAGTGCATGTGAGTCGGTGGAACCTGTCTCACGTAAGCATACGTGTAAGGTCGGTCTGGGCCGCTTCATCCCACAATACCGCCGAAACAAGATAGGACTAGTAACGGTAAGCAAATTGAACAAACCAATGCCCACAACTACTTGTGTTCTACTCGTGCATAGAATCTTCACAATAGTCCTACCTCATGATGCCACTGTTGGGGAACATAGCAGAAATTTAAAATTTTCTACGCAACACCAAGATCAATCTATGGATATTCTAGCAACAAGAGAGGTATAGGATGAGTGCATCTTCATACCCTTGAAGATCACGATGCAGAAGCGTTACAAGAATGCGGATGAGGGAGTCGTACTCGCGGTGATTCAAAGCGCGGAAGATCCGATCTAACGCCGAACGGACGGCGCCTCCGCGTTCAACACACGTACAGCCCGGGGACGCCTCCTCCTTCTTGATCCAGCAAGGGGATAGGAGAAGTTGAGGGAGAGCTCCGGCAGCACGATGGCGTGGTGGTGGAGCTTGCAGTTCTCCGATAGGGCTTCGCCAAGCACTACCGAGGAGGAGGTGGAGTTGGAGAGGGGAGGGCTGCGCCAGGGGCAAGGGTGAAGCTCCCATGCGCCTCCCCACCATATATAGGGGTGGAGGGGGCTGGTTTCTGGCCCTCCAAGTCCATTGGGGCGTTAGCAAAGGTGGAAGGAAAGAAATGCCATCATTTCCTTCCCCACCGATTGTTATCCCCCCTTTTTAGGGATCTTGATCTTATCCCTTCGGGATATGATCTTATTCCTTCTAAGGGGGGATCTTGGTGCGCCTTGACCAGGGGTGTGGGGCCTTGTCCCCACTACCCACATTCATGTGGGTCCCCCCATGCAGGTGGGCCCCACTCCGGAACCTTCTAGAACCTTCCCGGTACAATACCGAAAAATCCCGAACATTTTCCGGTGGCCAAAATAGGACTTCCCATAACAACTCTTGCGTCTTCGAACCTTAAGTGTGTAGACCCTACGGGTTCGGGAATCATGCAGTCATGACCGAGACAGCTCTCTGGCCAATAACCAACAGCGGGATCTGGATACCCATGTTGGCTCCCACATGTTCCATGATGATCTCATCGGATGAACCACAATGTTAAGGATTCAAGCAATCCCGTATACATTTCCCTTTGTCAATCGATACGTTACTTGCCCGAGATTCGATCGCTGGTATCCCAATACCTCGTTCAATCTCGTTACCGGCAAGTCACTTTACTCGTTCCGTAATGCATGATCCCACGACTAACTACTTAGTCACATTGAGCTCATTATGATGATGCATTACCGAGTGGGCCCAGAGATACCTCTCCGTCTCACGGAGTGACAAATCCCAGTCTCTATTCGTGCCAACTCAACAGACACTTTCGGAGATACCCGTAGTGCACCTTTATAGCCACCCAGTTACGTTGTGACGTTTGGCACACCCAAAGCATTCCTACGGTATCCGGGAGTTGCACAATCTTATGGTCTAAGGAAATTATACTTGACATTAGAAAAGCTCTTAGCAGACGAACTATACGATCTTGTGCTATGCTTAGGATTGGGTCTTGTCCATCACATCATTCTCCTAATGATGTGATCCCGTTATCAATGACATCCAAAGTCCATGGTTAGGAAACCATAACCATCTATTGATCAACGAGCTAGTCAACTAGAGGCTCACTAGGGACATGTTGTGGTCTATGTATTCACACATATATTACGGTTTCCACTTAATACAATTATAGCATGAACAATAGACAATTATCGTGAACAAGGAAATATAATAATAACCATTTTATTGTTGCCTCTAGGGCATATTTCCAACAGGATATGGAGTGAGTGTGAGTGTGAGTGTGTATCGGATACAGGCGAGTGCGGGGGGTGGGAGATAGCTAGTTTTAGCAGTAGCGTTCTAAAGGTAAATGCGCTACTACTAAACTACCTAGTAGTAGCGTGCTCCGAATTAACGCGCTGCTGCTAGAACTAGCTTCGCGGCGGGGTCATGGGAATTATAGCAGTAGCGGAGCTTAGAGGAGGCGTGCTACTGCTACGTTTATTTCGGCAACGTTTCTGCCGGAGCACGCTACTGCTACATTTAAGCAGCGCCTTAATTTAAAACTCACTGCTGGTAAAATCCTGTTATAAGCTTTTCCCAAGTAGTGCAAGGTTACTTAAGCAATCATCAAAAGAAGTTCCATATACGGAAAAATCATCCATGAAAACCTCAACAATCTTTTCACAAAAGTCAGAGAATATAGCAGTCATACATGTTTGAAAGGTAGCAAAAGTGCATTGCGTAAACCAAAACTTATATGTCTATAAGCAAAGATACCAAAAGGACATGTAAAAGTAATTTTTTCTTGATCCTCTTGTGACACAGGTATTTGAGAAAAACCGAAGTATCCATCTAGAAATAAAAAATATGTATGTTTTGATAATCGTTCTAACATTTGATCAATGAATGTCAGAGGATAATGATCTTTGCTAGTAGCTTTATTTAGTTTTCTAAAATCAATTACCATTCTATAACCTTTGATAATTCTTTGTGGAATAAGTTCATTTTTATCATTAGGGACTACAGTAATACCTCACTTCTTAGGGACACAATGAATAGGACTAACCCATCTAATATTAGCTATGGGCTAAATTATACCTGCTTCCAGAAGCTTTAGTGTTTCATTTCTTACCACTTCCTTCATTTTAGGATTCAAACGGCGCTGGTGAGCAACAACTGGTTTAGCGTCGCGATCCATATTAATTTTATGCTAACATAGAGTGGAACTATTGCCCTTAAGATCATCAAGAGTATATCCGATAGCAGCACTGTGCTTCATTAGAGTTTTCAATAATCTCTTCTCTGCATTCTTTGAAAGGTTATCACTAATAATAACAGGATATATCTTCTTTTCATCAAGATAAGCATATTTCAGAGTATCATGCAGTTTTTAAGATCAAACACAGGATCACTCTTGGCTGGTACAGGATCTCCAAGAGTTTCAACAGGCAAGTTGTGTTTCAAAATAGGCATTTTTTTAAAGAATATCTCATCCATTTCCTTTCTTCCATTCATAAACATATCATTTTCTTGGTCTAGCAAATATTGTTCTAAAGAATAAGTAGGAGGCACAACAATAGAAGCAAGACCAATTATTTCATCCTTACAAGGCAATTCTTTATCACAGGGTTGTCTACGGAATTTAGAGAAATTAAACTCACGATACACATCACCAAAACTTACACTAATAGTTTCTTTCTCATAGTCAATCTTAGCATTGACAGTGTTCAAGCAAGGTCTGCCAAATATAATAGGACAAAAATCATCTTGTGGGGAACGCAAAACTAGGAAATTGTTAGGGTATTTTATCTTCCGACACAAGACATCAACATCCCTAACAATCCCAAATGGTGTAACCGTGTCTCTATTAGAAAGCTTAATAGTTACATCAATATCTTCTATTTCAGCAGGTGCAATATCATTCATAATTTCTTGATATAAGGTAAAAGGGATTGCACTCACACTATCACCCAAATCACATAAGCCATGATAACAATGACCTCCTATTTTAACAGAGACAACAGGCATGCCAATAACAGTGCTATGTTTATCGTATTTATCGGGTTTAGCAATTCTAGTAGCTTCATCACAAAAATAAATAACATGCCCATCTATATTTTTAGCCAAGCGATCTTTAACCATAGCAACATTAGGTTAAACTTTAATTTTTTCAGAGGGTGTAGGTGTTGCTATATAACTTTTATTAACCATGGTTGAAGCTCTAGCATGTTCTTTTTTCCTAACAGGAAAAGGTTGTTTCTCAATATAAGTAGTAGGAATAACTCGATCAACATTATAAATAGTGGTTTCTTCTCTAGCTTCAATGGGTTCTACTATTTTTCTTTCAATGGGAGGATGATATTTAAACCACATCTCCTTAGGGAGATAAACATGAGTAGAGAATGATTCACAAAAGGAGGATACTATCTCAGAGTCAAGTCCATATTTAGTGCTAAATTCATGAAAAGCAGCGGCATCGATGAAAGTTTTAACACAATCAAACTCAAGTTTTGTACCTAACTCCTTACCTTCATCGAGTTACCAATCATCGAAGTTGCATTTAATTCTTCCCAAGAGATCCCATATGAATTCAATAGCCTTCTTCATAAAAGAACCAGTACAAGAAGTATTGAGCATGTATTGATCATTACGAGAAAGCCGAGCATAAAAGTTGTGAATAATAATTTCTCTCAAGAGGTCATGATTGGGTCACGAATACAACATTGACTTAATCCTCCACCAAGCTTGAGCGATACATTCTCCTTTACAAGGACAAAAATTATATATATAATTCCGATCACGATGAACCGTATGCATACGATAAAACTTCTAATGAAATTCCAATTTCAATCGGTTCTAATTCCAAGATCCAATATCATCGCATAGCCTATACCATGCCAATGCCTTTCCCTTCAAAGATAAAGGGAATACCTTGTTCTTGACTTCATCCTCGGGTAAACCCGCATGCTTAAATAATCCACAAACTTCATCCACATAGATTAGATGCATATGAGGATTTAATGTTCCATCTCCTACATAAGGATTAGCTAGCAGTTTCTCTATCATACCCGAAGGAATTTGAAAATTAATATTTTCAGTAGGTTCAGTAGGTTAAAGAGAAAATCTTTGTTCTTCCAGTCAGGGTGAAGATACCCCAAACAAGCCCCTCAAAGGATGGTTTTCCATAGTAACAAGTGACAATAAATTTCAGCACGTAATATAAATTTTTCCTTAGCAAATTCCACTCACCAAAGGAACATCACTCCCCGGCAACGACGCCAAAAAACAGTCTTATGACCGACAACTGTAGGGGATCTATCGTATTCCTTTCGATAAGTAAGAGTGTCGAACCCAACGAGGAGCAGAAGGAAATGACAAGTGGTTTTCAACAAGGTATTTTTGGCAAGAACTCGAATTATCGGTAACAGATAGTTTGGTGATAAGATAATTCGTAACAAGTAACAAGTGTAATAAAGGTGCAGCAAGGATTCCCAATGCTTTTTATACCAAAGTAGAAGCTTGGACGCACTCTTATATAATGCAAAGTGCTCCCAAGGACATACTTTTTATAGCAAGTTACTTTACATCATGCTCATATGATTCGCGTTCGTTACTTTGATAATGTAATATGTTGGTGAACTGGTGCTTGGGTGTTGTCCTTACTTGGACAAGCCTCCCACTCATGATTGAACCCTCTCGCAAGCATCCACAACTACAAAAGAAGAAATAAGATAAATCTAACCATTTCATGAAACATGTGATCCAAATCAGCCCCTTACGAAGCAACCCATAAACTAGGGTTTAAGCTCCTGTCACTCTAGCAACCCATCATGTACTTATTACTTCCCAATGCCTTCCCCTAGGCCCAAATAATGGTGAAGTGTCATGTAGTTGACCTTAACATAACACCACTAGAGGAAAGACTACATACATCTCATCAAAATATCGAACGAATACCAAATTCACATGATTACTTACAACAAGACTTCTCCCATGTCCTCAAGAACAAACATAACTACTCACTAAACAGGTTCATGTTCAAGATCGGAGGGGTATAGAAAATCATTAAGGATCTGAACATATGATCTTCCACCAAGTAAACCAACTAGCATCAATTACGAGGAGTAATCAACACTAGTAGCAACCCACAAGTACCAATTTGAGGTTTTGAGACGGAGATTGAATACAAGAGATGAAATAGGTTTTGAGAGGAGATGGTCACTAGTAGAAAAAGGCCCATTTGTCCCAGCGCATAAGGCCCATTTGTCCCGGTTCGGGAACCAAGACTAAAGGGTCGGTACTAACGCCCAATACCTTTAGTCCCGGTTCTTATACCAACCGACACAGATGGGGCTCCATGTGGCCACTGCGGCTTGCCCAGG
>NC_057801.1:798225080-798226772 GCF_018294505.1 Triticum aestivum
TAGGGTTAATTTAGGGGTTTCATATATTGTGTTAGCTAGATAATAGAGAGAAATGTCCTCTCTTATCTCCATGCTTGGTCAAACGCTACGTACTATACGTATAGAGAGGACTCTACACGCTAGCTAGTAAGCAAATGAAGGAAACCATTAAGTACAGAAGATCGTCATGAACATATATAGACAGAAGTGATCGACCTCTCCTTCTCCGAGAGATTGGTCGAACAACAAGTTTTTGTATATCTATCCGACGCTACTGGCTACATATATACAATATAAGATCTCTTACAATCCCCTAATATCTGAACTCAACTTCCACATGGTATTCTCCGTCTTTATCTATGATGTGGTCAAGAAATAATCCCGCCAATTCCTCTTGAATTGCTTTTATGCGATCTTGTGGTAGGAGTTCCTCCCGCAGCTCCCAATGCTAATTTGAAGAAGGGGGTCAATACATATATATTAATGAAACTCAACACAAATGATGGTTATAAATAAAATTGTAAATAATATTGCTTACGCACTTCAAAATCTTCTTTAGAGTAGCGCAACTTAGAGGTCGCCGCGTTGTAGGTGTACTCTCAAATGTAGTATAAACAAAAATTATTCCTGCCTTGCTGCCGCAACCACTTTACAAGAAATAGAGGTCAATCAAACTAATAATCAAGCATTACAAATGGTATTGATGAAACTACCCAGCTAGAATCAATGGGAGATGCACGGAACTAGCTAGTAGTACTTACTTTTGGGTGTGTAAATCGCAGCTCCCCCCGCAGTCCCGGAGCTTCTGTGATGAACACTTTCGAAACCCTGTGAGACAAAGAAAATAAATATTACTTGATATCAAGAAATGAACAAAGTTCCTGATAATGATCGATTGAACTTACATCTCGAGCATTTCAGTCATGGCCTCATACTCCTTGGGATCTTTTCGTCTTGAGTCTAAGATGGTTACTAGTCCCTGCTCAAGCTCAATCTCTAGGAGAATAAAGTGGAAGTTGCGCACGCATGTATAACTCATCAATT
Organism: Triticum aestivum; assembly: GCF_018294505.1. Lineage (NCBI taxonomy): Eukaryota > Viridiplantae > Streptophyta > Magnoliopsida > Poales > Poaceae > Triticum > Triticum aestivum. The sequence continues at coordinate 798,226,104 of NC_057801.1, forward strand.
ACATTACTATAACCTAGAGTAATAAGGGAAACCGAATATGCACAAGACAGTAACACTCACTTGAAGTTGTAAGGAAAGAGTAATTTATATTTGTTTTGATTTTGAAGCAACTATTTTAGCAAGTTGGCCTTGGCTTCTTTGGCAACAAGTTCCGTCCATTCATCTATGAAATTTGTGTTAATGAACCCAATATCATAGATTTGTCTTTTCTTGCATTCGACGATCTTCAATCTACATAATATAGTGAGCATAATTATATATACAAGCAATGAAAGAGCTGAGCTATATATAGAGACTTAAATACAGAAGTAGTACTTACAGATAGTAGCAAGTGATGATTATTTTATCGAGGGCCTTCTGATTGAAAAACTGGAAGAACTCGTCAAATGGAACAAACAACAGATCAATTCCAACGTGTTCGTGCTCCTCTTTAACTCTCAGCGTCAAAATATCCTTCCAAGACTTGCAGGCGTCCATGTACCACTTACGGAATATTAGCATCATCGTTGTTAGAGGAGGAGCTCCAGGTTTGACGAGAGGCTTCCCGTACCGGTATTTGTGTTTGTCCACATCCATTGTATCCAAATGTGAATCGCCAGGCAGGTAATCACCAGGATTGGTACCGGGCAGCATCTGCGGTAGATTTGCAACGATATCGCATAGATACCT